>NC_068405.1:2894866-2927878 GCF_023724105.1 Carassius gibelio | reverse complement strand
TGTTACCTAAGTCTTGAACTTTTTCTTGGGATTTTATAATTCATTATTTATAGTAATAAAAAAATAATGTCTGTGGTGTTAAAATTGTGATTATGGCTTACTGTCACCCACATTGGCTTTTAAAACAGCTAAAAGGTGTGTGATTTCTGATTTCTTTCTGTATTTATATTTATTTTGTAATGTGGATTAAGAAAGTATAATATCCAAATACATGACTGAAATATTTCTATTAAAATCAATTCTAGTGTTACTGAATTTAGTTCATTGAAATTCACCCTTTTTTAGGGTAATCTCACATAAAACTGCCATATGATGTGATAACCCAAAATGTAAATTATGATATTTAGGCATTTCTTATCTTTTGGTTATTCATTAACATTTTGCATTTTTTATTAAGATTTTTGAAAAACAAAATGTCAGTGGAAGATAACGGGCAATATCATTTGCACAAAATATTATTCAAATAAATGCATCGTCTCTAAGGCAAATGATATCAATGTATTTTTCTTTCTGTGACACTTATTGTTCATTTCTCCAATTATTTATGCTCAGATGTTGATAGTTATTGTTGTATTATTAAACCTATTGCTGTTCTTTTCATTAATTATGATTTTGGAATTTTACAATGCATAATCACACACTGTGTGCCTTATTAACTGCAGCCTAAAATTAGACTGGCATATTTAATATCTTTGTAGCATTGCAGTGCGTTACATTTTTTTTTTTTTTTTATGATGATTCTGTCCCTATAAAATAGCCTATATTATTCATATTGTTTAAAAAGGTTAAACTTCTTTATTTATTTATTTATTTATTATTATTATTTTTACTGCAATTAATATCCTTTAGTCAACGATAAAAGTGGTCTTTTGTTTCTCATTTAATAAAAACAAGAAAAATTATAATTTAGGCTATACTTTGAAAAAAAAATTCATATGTTAGAAATTGGTTGTTACTCATATGAGAATACACGTGCAACAACAGAAGAAATAGCAGATTAATTAACATACGGTCGTGTAGGCCTAATAATCGTCTATATTTTCTGGTTTGTTAGATGTCCGTCTGTCGCAGACTCCTAACGCAGAATGCTGAGAGGATTTCTGTGCTTTCAGTTCACCAGGGGGCGCCGTGTTGATTTTGCAGACCTGGCCGTGCCCAATATTTTCCTGATCCCCAATTTCTTAACGACTTCGCTGTTTCCTGGCCTGAAGGCGATTAACTGCTCAAAAACTTTTATTACTGGTCAGATTAGTTGTTTAAATGTTCTTATAGCTGAATATGTATTCTTCTGTGTTTAGTTCTGCCCGAACAGAAGTCTTACAGAGATCAGATAATTCAGTGTTTGCCTGCAGATTTCCAGAAGGTAAACACCAACCAACTCAGTTCAGTTATTAAATACTTTAGCGACATCTAGTGGACAAGGGTGAAACTGCAGTTCTTTGCATCATTATATTACACTCAAACGAAAATTAAACTATTAATTGAATGTAACAGATGTTTCTGCATCATTAAAGTGCACTTATACAGTTTATTTCCGTTTGTTTTAAACCTCTGTGTGGCAAAATAATGTAATTTGCTTCGGTGCGTGAATAACTTTTTAATCTCGATCGAGGGACACCTGAAATCTTCTGGTCCATCGCGGCCGTTAATTTATTTAATTTTTAGCAGCCACAAACAATAACGAGATGGGGGCAGTTCCGCATGGTTTGGTGTTTATTCATCGAGCCTTTGTTACAAGGCTGCCTAGGCGTACTAGATGAGGTTCAAAGACATCGTTTCATTAGGAGGAGCAGCGCTTTTGATGTCCTCCACTTGAGCAGCACCTGTAGCTTTGATAGTGAAGCTCTGGACCACACTGAAGAGACCACACTGACGTATAAGGGGCATTTTAGAGTAGTTTAGCGCAAGCTCAAATTCTACATTCTTCATCCACGCATGGGGACCTCCTCGTGTTAGTGACCGCAGAAGATGACACTAATGCAATGTGCAGTTTTGTTTACATCTGTTAAAACGCATCTGACGATTAATTAACGGCCCACATTTTTCAGAACTAAGAAGAAACAGGAAACAAAACTGAAGGAGGGTGGAGTTTATGTAGCTAGCCTATCAACTGAATGTCTTTTTTTTTTTCAACGTACTTCAACTCTTTCCTCAATATGGTCAGTCAGCTATGTAAGATACAAAAATAAGCGGTCACAAACTTAAAGGGTTAGTTCACCCAATAATCAAAATTATGTCATTAATAACTCACCCTCGTGTCCTTCCAAACCCGTAAAGACCTCCGTTTATCTTCGGAGCACACATATTTTAGATTTAGTCCGAGAGCTCTCAGTCCCTCCATTGAAACTGAAATTTAAATTTAAATTGTGTGTGGTCTACTGTCCATGTCCAGAAAGGTAAGAAAAACATCTTCAAAGTAGTCCATGTGACATCAGAGGGTCAGTTAGAATTTTTTGAAGCATCGAAAATACATTTTGGTCCAAAAATAGCAAAAACTACGACTTTATTCAGCATTGTCTTTTCTTCCGTGTCTGTTGTGAGATGTCAAAACACAACAGTTTAGTGAAATCCGGTTCACGAATGAATCACTCGATGTAACCGGATCTTCTTGAACCAGTTCACCAAATCGAACTGAATCGTTTAAAACGGTTCGCATCTCCAATACGCATTAATCCACAAATGACTTAAGCTGTTAACTTTTTTAATGTGGTGGAAACTCCCTCTGAGTTAAAACAAACAAATATCCCGGAGTATGTACTCAAACAGTACACTGACTGAACTGCTGTGAAGAGAGAACTGAAGATGAACACCGAGCCGAGCAATATAATATGTGTTTAAAAATCAAATCATGTTTATTGAAAAAAAATTTGTATATATATATTTTTTTTTCATATAAATTGATACAAATTATAAAGACATTTATAATGTTACAAAAGATATCTATTTCAGATAAAGAGTATTCTTATGAACTCATAAGATGAATTCTTATTCATCAAAGAAACCTGAATAAAATCTACTCTGCTGTTTTCAACATATTGATTAATGATCAATTAGAATGATTTTTGAAGGATCTTGTGACTGGAGTAATGATGCTAAAAGTACGGCTTTGAAATCACAGGAATAAATCAGAATTAAAATGTAAAGAATTTAAAATATTTTCAAAAAGAAATCAGTTATTTTAAACAGTAAAAATACTTCAAAGTGTTACTGTTTTTGCTGTATTTTGGATCATATAAATGCAGGCTTGGTGAGCAGAAGAGAAATCTTTAAAAACATGAAAAATCTTACTGTTCAAAAACATTTGACTGGTTCTGTATGTTTGCTTATAGTTGAAGTTAAAGATATTACTATTAATTAGGTGAATCTGATATGATTATTTGACAATAATTTCACATTTCTTGTTTGTAAGAAGGCTAAATACAAATAAAAGGTGAACATTAATTTTGTTTTGTTTTTTCTAAATATTATAAGCTAATTTTTATATTTCTTTCATAAGTCTGTATGCACATACATCTGGGAGTTGTGGGAGTTCTTGGTAGTTTTTATGAGGCTTTTTTTAAATAGTGTTCATATCGATATTGGAATTATATTGTATCAACCGAAATTAAGAAATATACCGTGATATAAAAATTGGCCATATAGTCCAGCCCTAGGTTAAGGTATTTTTAGTAGAAAGAAAAGAAAAAAAACAGCTACATTTTAATATTTTCAAATAAAGCCAAAGCAGCAGTTTATCCACCAACAAGCTTAAAGGAACAAGTAATTCAGTGACGAGATGCCTGTGGAATCACATTTAAATGTGCACATCTGCAGCAGACCTTATTTTGTTGATTTAATTACAGGTAAAATAAATATAACTTAATTTAGTCTGATGGAATTGTTTTCCCTCACACCAGAATGTTGAAGATTACATCTGTATGATTTTAAAGACAATGTAATATCAATATAGTACATATTGATCACTATAATGATCACCATCAGTGAACTACTGTATTTCCACAGGTAAACTATAATATAATGATTTTTATTACATAAAAGATTAGAGAATAATATACACACAATTTGAAATTTGAAATAGAGTTAAACATTCTGCTGCATGTCTGGGAAAACTAATTAATATTATATAGTAATAAACTTATTTATTATTTATTCATTCGTTGCTGGGCACATTACTTATTGAAACTCTCAGCTGCTATTTACTACAGCGACGGATACTTTTATTTATAAATAATAGATTTAGTGAGAGGGGCTAGTTGTAATGCTCATATTGTAATGATGAGACAGAGAGGTTCGTATCCATGTGCAGAACTTTTAATGAGAATGGTCAGACAGGCAATGATCAGCAACGGCGTCAGGTATATAGGGATAACCAGAATCGAAAACAGGAACAAGCAGATGTCGGGGGCAGGCAGCAGAGAATCAGAGTCGGTATAAACAATCCAAAGGTCAGGTACAGAGAGATCAAACACAAGGGAAACGCTCGGAAATGTCAGACACAGCAAATCAAGACTTTGCAGAGAGTGAGAGTGAGTGTGCTGATTATATGTGTGTGTAAATGAGGTGCAGGTGTGGCAAGGAGATTGATTGAGGAATGATGTGCAGGTGTGGCAGGGTGATTGTGATGCAGAGACTCATGGGAAATGTAGTTAGGGTGTGGTGCAACAGATGAGAGGTGCTAGAGTCCGGGTGACATCTGGTGGTTAATGTGGAATTGTCCTGATTGGAGTGCCCTCTACAAAAGTTCATGGGTGCTCCATGTAATGATCGTGACACATATTTAGGGTGGGTTTAGGGGTTGTTATTATTTCTCATCAACTTTCTCGACCCTAACCAGTCACAGCGCTTTCTGCGGAATTCAAAAACATGTTCTTAAAAGTTAGTTTGGTAAGAAAATTGACACATAAAAGTAGTCTGAATAATCATTCATTAATAATTTAACAGGCGAAAGAATGTGGGACTGGATGTGACGAATAAAATAATGACGAATAAAAAATGTAAAGCTATTTTGGCTGACTAGCAAACAAAACATAAATAACTGCTTTTCAAACAACCTTTTATTTATTTCAGTTTAAATGATTAAGACTTAATAATTTAAGACTTAAATTGTTTAATTTTATAATACTGAAGTGTAGTGGATCTTTAGTTTTGCTTTGTTAAGGATCTCGACCCACAGAGAGTCGCTGCTGAACCAAAGACTTGATAATAGTCAGCATTAAATAATTTGTGTCAAAACTCATAGGCAAATAAAGAAATTCTTCAGAAGTCAAAATCCTTTACTTCCCATTGAAATGACTGGATTTTACCAAAAAAATGTTACCGGGCAACAGTAAATATGACCACATTGCAGTTCAAAAGTTGTGATTCCTAATGCCTGAGTTTTACTTTTTGCATGTGCGTGTAGACAATGATTGCATTACGTTGCCATTATGCTCCAGTATGTGATATTGCAAGAGGGAAGGTGTTTGGTATAATTAGGAATATATCAGCGATATCGCCTTTCTCTCCTTTTTCTGCGATGATGAGCCATACTGCCGGGTCTGTTGTTGTCTAATTCCTGCTAACAGCAGCCGGTGTAATCACACACCCCAATTAGCCACCCCTGTGCCCCACTTCCCCCAACCACTTCCTCTGCATGCCTCTCCTCACCACGCTGCGTAATGAGCTTTCATCTATCGCTGCAGTCCTTATAGGAAAAGAGCACAAAAGAGCACAGTTTAAGCAGAGATCAGAGATTGCTATAATGTTGTAATATATTACTATAATGTGTTGAATTACTGTCTCTCTAAATCTTGGATTCCTAGGTTTATTTTGAAAGAAGTCTTGTTTTTACATGTATGGTAACGATGTGCTCATATTGGAGTGTAAAATGAGCGAAGGAGAGTGAACCCCAGAGTGTTGAGGTCTGTATTCAAGCACCTCCTCTCTTTTCACTGTAAGGTGTAAGGTGGCCGATAGAGCTCAACGCTCTGCAAAAAATAAATAAATAAATAAAAACACATTAAATTAGACAAAAACACTTTCAAAAAAAAAAAAAAAAAAAACATCTTCATCATGTGCTGCAAATGCTC
This sequence comes from Carassius gibelio, assembly GCF_023724105.1. Taxonomy (NCBI): domain Eukaryota; kingdom Metazoa; phylum Chordata; class Actinopteri; order Cypriniformes; family Cyprinidae; genus Carassius; species Carassius gibelio. The sequence continues at coordinate 2,921,810 of NC_068405.1, read as the reverse complement.
ACAACACAAACAAATAAAGAAACATGCTGAAAAAAAAAACAGAAACATGCTGCAAATACTCACAAACAAATAAAAGAAACATGCTGCAAATGCTCACAACATAAACAAATAAAAAGTTGGACAACATGTGCTGCAGTACTCACAACACAAAAAAAAAAGAAATGCACTGCAAAAACAGAAACGTGCTGCAAATATACACAATGCAAACAAATAAAGAAACGCGCTGCAGAAACAGAATCATGCTGCAAATACATCTCAAACAAATAAAGAAACAAGCTACAAATAGAGGCACAGACTACATCGGAAATATTTAAATGGACTATCGGATGCAAAATTCACTTTTGATGTTGTTTGAACATACATGTGTGTTGGAAGTGTGTGTAAACATCCATCCTGTGTTTTTTCACTATTTTAAAATCCTCTTTCTCAAATCAGGCTGTTCTGAGATTCCGGTCAGGATGATGTAGATCTGTAGAGGCCCCTCCCACAATAGTTGATTGACCGCCATTGTGTCGACTCCGGTGCAGGGGGAGACCAGAACATCTCCGATTAAGCAATTGAGTTGTTTTGTTGTTGGATGTAATAATGAACATAGCAGTCGTCATTTACTCCTGATTAACGTTACTTTCATTTTGAAGGGAATGCGTCGATCCATGATCTGCCTAAATGTGTCTATGTTCATGCAAATCATTCGTGATCAAGCTTCATGTACAGGAGAATTGAGTATAAGGGTTTTTTATGAATCTTTGCAAATCGCCTTTCGAAAATGTTTTTAAATTTGCTGGTGCTTTTTCTTTTTCTTTTTTTTTTTCATTGAGCTCTCTCGGCCGCCATGATTTGTCCTCAACAAATCAATGAGCCAGTCATTAGTACTGGTTGGTCTACAGAGCCTGCCTATTTAGCACAGAGAAATGTCCCATGTTAGTACAAGCCCAAAAAAATCTTTATGATTGTATGCTGTGTTTTCGGCTGATGGATGGTGGGAAGGCATAACAGGCAGTAGCTGAATTCATTCAGAAACACCTCTCTGATCTTTATCTTTTGGTGTATGCTATGTTTTACCTTCAACATTTGCCCACTAACAGTATTATTTTCAAAAAAAAAAATGCAATACATATACAGTGGGAACCTATACAGTGAAAACCTACAAGTCTGCATTAATTATTTTTCTGTTTTATATTTCATTTCTAATGTGTAATTCCTATGTATGTCTGCACTAAAGATGTATATGTTTGCACTATGCTGTACTTTCCCCTGAATTGGAAGCTTTTGTCACCAAGACAAATTTTCTTTCTGTACAGCTCCCACTATATGTATTTGTGTATGTTGGCATAAGTGTTGCCACGTCTTTTTCACTTTTTATCGGCAGTGTAAAATGGGATATTTGATGTGATTGTGTCTTCACACTTTATGAAACATGAGCTACTGGCAGGTCATGAAACTCCACAGAACAAAAACGTACTAGTTCTTTTGAACAGTGATAAACTGAATTAGATCTGATACATGGCACCGCCGCTGTGGTATTCTGCTCAAACGGAGATGGAGGTCTTTACACATAACATCTTAAAGTCTTGAGGCGCAACAAATGGTCATATTTAAATGATATTCAAATATTAGATGCTGAGGGTTGGGTTTTGTCATTTGTGTGAAGATTGAGTGAAATGATGCAGGAACAATTTTTCTTTGATTTGTTGCATGAATATGTATTTTCTGAAAACATTATTAATGACTCCTTGTTTACATATTCACGCTCATATAAATGCCATTTCGCTAATAATGTGTGAAAAAAGTTTGTCTGTTAAGTTTGAGACCATGTTGTCCATCAGGGGTAATGACGGTTAACGGATATGGATGAAGAAAAACAGCATTAATCTTTGAGAACATTCATGGCTATTTCCACAGACACTGCAGTGCTTCTAAAAAAATTGGTTGTTTGAACTAAACATCTCTTTTTTTCTTCTTCTTCTTCTTTTTCTTAATCTTCTTTTTGAATAAATTCACAAAAAGTGAGAAAATAACACCACCATGTGCTTGCCTAAATAAAATCTGAACAAAAAGTTGGCTTTCATTGTGTGCTATCGTGTGCAAATCACTCCAGCTATGAAATTCTGGTCACATGTTTAGACCACTTCCTGTTTTTTTTTCTTCCTTGTTTACTTTCTATCATAACTGCATGCACTTGTATCCAAGCAAACCACACCAGGATCATTAGAAGTGTGAAGCCAGACTATCACAGTACGCAATTGACCTTTGAGTCAAAAAAATTCCTTTGTTGTCTCAATGAATAATTATTTATAAAATGGATAGTTCCAGTCTTTGATTCTGATTGGTCAGGTATCCCCCAACTGCTCCCCAGGTGCCACAGCAAAAATAGCTGCCCACTGCCCTTGGTGTGTGTTCATGTTGTGTGTATGTGGGTTCACTATTAACTGCTGTGTGGGATGAATGTAGAGCACAAATTCTGAGTATGGGACATCATACAAGTCACTTTCACTTCACCCAACAGTTCTGTGTATTACTGCACAACACCTTTAGCAACATAAGCAATCAATAATATAGTGTCAAAACTATTCCATGTATTATGTACTGTATTTCAGTGAAAATTAGCTGATTAAGTATGAATGACCCCTGATGGTGTTATGTTCCATCATTCACCTCTCATTTTGAGACCACGCCATTCCCCCATCAAAGAAAATTTTCTCATATGGGAGAGACACTGATATGTGCCACAGTTTCCGAAGAGCAGAGGAAATATTACTGTATTTATTCGTTTTATGTTTCAGGAATGGTACTGTATGACCATCAGTTTACACTGTAATGACGCTTCCAAACTCGCGCTATGCTATGATCAGTCTGTTTTAAACTAAAAGATGGAAAACAGACTTTTTCTCATGCTGAGAAATAAGGAAATGTATATGTGTGAAATAATATCATATACTGTAAAAATAAATAACACTGTTTTTATTTAAGGCATGAGGCATGTTACATCAGAAAATTATCTTGCCGTTTACTGTTGCTGTCAGGAATTATTTTGTAGCGGAAGTACCGCAAGTTCAATTTAAAGTTCAATTTACTAAATTAATTCATATTTTTATTGTGTGGTAACCATTTTATAAAAGCAATAAGGTACTCGAGACATGCTGTATGCTGTCTCTCACCTTGTTGCTTACTCATTTGTTTTAGTTTAGTTTATATAATATAGAGATATTGGGACAAACTTCTTAAATGTGAATTTGACAGTTTATACACCATTCACATAACTGGAAGTTGAGTGGAATTGTGAAAATTGTGCCATTTGGTTTTTGGTTGACCCAACATTTTTATGTCAGGATGGTTTGACATGAACAATGTTCAAATAGACACTACAGAGCTACAATCTTTACAGGTTAACCAACATATAAATTACTTAAGACCTGTTTGCACCAAAATGAATGTTCAAAATTAATAAATATTGTAATTTGAATGAGTGGCTATTGATGTGTCTTTTCAGGCCAGCACAGACTATCACATTTCATCAATGCAACAGAATATTTTATGGAGAAAGTTGGCCAAACGTTGGCCCTTTCACATCTTTTTCTGTTTGTTTAAACTGTGATTTTTTATTAGTTCGTTCAGGTGCAGGAGAATGTGAACTTCCTGAAGGAGAGCTCAGTTCAGTGTTGCTGTCCATAAGACGTGGCTCTCTGTGTGCGCACTGAACACAGCGCGTAAGTAGCCTACTCAGCCGAGCTTTCCCGTGTCTTGTGTTGGAATGCTTAAAACTCTATTGAATGTTTAAATTGGCAAGGTTTAAAATCATGTGAAAATTATAAGCTTTTGTGACGAAAGCTTATCCGGCAACAGTGACCCGTCAACTGTCCTGAGCAGGGCCACTGCTGGCCAAATAGGTGCCCTAAGCAGGATTGTATTGTTGTGCCCCCCTTCCTCAAATATGATGATGGAAAAAAAAAGAGAAAAGAGCATGAAAAGAGAACTTTAATCGAATAAAAAATTAAATTAATAAATTGTATTGTTTACAAATTACAATTGTCATGTCAAGTCAAGTCAACTTTATTTATATAGCACTTTAAACAAAATACATTGCGTCAAAGCAACTGAACAACATTCATTAGGAAAACAAGTGTGTCAATAATGCAAAATGAGTTCAAAGTCAGTTCATCATTGAATTCAGTTATGTCATCATCTCAGTTCAGTTCAAATAGTGTCTGTGCATTTATTTGCAATCAAGTCAATGATATCGCTGTAGATGAAGTGACCCCAAGCAAGCCAGAGGTGACGGCGGCAAGGAACCGAAACTCCATCGATGACTGAATGGAGAAAAAAACCTTGGGAGAAAAAAAAAAAAAACTCAACCATGGTCCCCTATAATCTTCACCACATTTTACCCCACTAATGAAGGCCCTGGGCTTAAGACTACGACCAAACCATTTTTTCTGCGGTGCGACTATTGTTTTGTGAGCGGCCGCACTGGTGTGACCACCGCATTGTCCAACTCATAAGGCCATTTCTGTTGCATTTGAGACACATCAAACAACAAACGAAACGAAAGCTAAACTAAATTGCTACGTTTCAGCTGTGCAACTCGGGCCGCGACACAAACAAACTTGTCCAAGCTCAGAACAGCTTTACTTTGGAGTTGATTTTGCAACACTGTTACTGCACATGATGCAACAGTGCTGCTAGATCCATTGAGACACGTTTGAATTCGCCGCACAATGATAAGGTTACCGCGAGATCTAATGAGAAGAATCATTCAAATTCTGCACAGAAATCTCTGTTATAAACAGCACTGACATACGTCAGGAAACCAGAAGTGGTAACGCTATCTGTAACCATGGTGTTTGTCGTAGAAATAGTTGAATGCATTATATCATTCATTTCAGGGTCTGTACAACCTTTTGAGTGAGAAATGTAAGCACTTTTCAATGACTTTCAAGCATTTCACACAACTTTTTCCAGCACTTTACAGCTCTGAAAGACGATCCAGTTTGAATGTTGTTTTTTGAAAACACTTATGTAAAAATTAAAAAATACAGAAAATCACAATTATAACGAGTAGACAGCAGCAGAGGAGCACTTATTGTCTCATTAGACATTCATTTCTACTTTTTCTCTATATTTTGAAATCACTATTATAAAATATCAAATCAAGAAATCTGATTTTGTCAGAATTTGAAAGTTTTTTTGTGTATGAAGTAAGAAAAGTCACAAATTTATCTTAAATTTGCTACAAAATCACACATAACCACTGAAGTTGGTCGGTACCAAGGTCCAGGAAAGTATGAAAAGCATCGTCAGAATAGGCCATCTGCCATCTGAGATTCAACCGTAACGTTATGAATTGATGAGAATACTTTTTGTACATGAAGAAAACAAAAATAACGACTTTATTCAACCATTCCTTTCCTCTGTGTCTCTCCAAATCAGCGTAGCACCATTTTGGAGAATAAGAGCTGTATACAGATGGCGTACACTCTTCTGTATCAGCTGCGCCACAAGGATACATTTATGTGTATCTATGCTTTGCTTTGAAACAAGAATTGAACATGAAATATTATTAGTAACTACACTTATTAATGCAAAACAATAGCAATTTTATGATTAAATTATCTTTATTTTAAATACCCCCACACACCACCCCCAGAGCTACCAAAACTGCTCCTGGTGCCAGATCTGTAGAACTTAGTGGCGCTGGTGCCACTGCTATAAAATGTTTGTCTGGAGCCCTGTAATGGTACTTTTACTTGAGTAGAATATTTTTGTACTCTTTCCACCTCTGTCTGCCATATTGTTCTAGTATATTCACCTTTAAGACTAAATCTTCCCGACTTTTTACAACACACAACTTTTATTTTGCACTTTGTTGCAGGTTACACTAGAGCCACCAATCCACCAACAACGCAGTACCTAAACCATGCACACACACAGGCTCACACACACACACACAATGCACCCTCATCTCCCAGCCCTCTGCTGAGCTGTTTGTTTAGGAATCTTGGCCTGAAAATTGTATTCCATCGACCATACTCACTATCAACACACAATTATCTGGGTTAATCATGTGGAACAGTGGCAAATTCACCTGGGGCTTAGAAACTAATGACATTCGCGTCTGGCCTGCTTTAGTGAAATAGCCCCACACCTGCAGCAGGAGAGACGAGATTGGCAAAGAAAATTTGGCTTCATTCCCATCCACCACTGCACCCTCACCCCCCTTTTTTACAACACTCTTTCCCTGCTCTCTTTTTAAATTTCCATTTTTTTTGCGCTTACTCTCCCATTTCTTCACCGGTTTCCATTCATACCTTCTCTTTCCTTCTGTACATTTATCTGTTTTTATTTTTTTATTTTTTTTGTTGCATTTTCTTTCAATCTCCTTCTCCTACATACCTATTGCTTTCCTTCAGGTGTCACCTTCTTTGTATCCATTTTTAAACAGTGAGTCTGTCAGAATACATCAGCAAAGGCGTCAGAGTTGTCATTGTCAATAGGGCGAAGAATAGCACTCTGATCAACGTATCAGGACTCATCAGATGGGAAATGTATAAAACACCAGAGCATCATTTGAAAGCCGAGATGCTCAAATGCACGCTGGACAGCGAGATGTGCTCACACTGCATAATCATGGTGTGATTGTGAGCCAGCAGAAAGACACTGTCACAACATCAACTCTCCCACATTCCCCCGGCTTTATGAAGTCATTTTAGCCAACTTCCAATGCAGGAAGAGAGTCTCATCGCTCATAATTATTTATCAATACTGTGACATACTTTTCTCATCACAGACCGCATCCATGTGTGAAATAACAGCATGCAACTGGGAGATTATTACCTGTGTGATTGTGATAGGCTCCCTGTGTGCTTGGGATAATCAGCAAGGCACTGCCACAGACAAGGCTGCCAATCAATGCAACAATGAATCAACTCAACTCCTTCACCCAATCACATGGGTGTTGCATCTAGATCCGAGTAAGCTGGCATACCGTCTTACATGCAAACTGCATTGCCAGCACTCATTGCTTTCACAATAGAAGATGTGCATTTACGTTAATTACTATGTCAGCAAACAAGTAAGAATGTAAAGCTATTGCATGGCTATTCAGTCCTAGAATGCAGAGCCCAGACACCATCGAGCACTCTTGTACATGCTGTCTATATGCACACAAAAGCACCTCTAACATAAAGACCTTTGCAAGTCAACTCCTCCACACTGGGCCAAGATGCTCTAAGTTAATTGAAAACTAAAATAAATAATCAAATTTAAGGCTTAAAGGTGCATTTTAGCACATGCAAAGGAATCGTGCACATAGAACCGTGGTGGTGTTATCCTCCAAAGTCCATGACATGGTTTAACAGCCTCATAGAATTTATAAAACGCCCCTGAAGGCCCACATAATCTTTCCTTTTTTCCGCTTAATGGGAGATAATACAGGAGCGTACCCTGATGAATCAACACGCAACAGCAGCTTTAGTTTGATAATTAATACCGACATTGGAAATAGATTTGTGATTTGGCAGGGAAGGTCTCTTAGTCTGATACGGCACAAGCCAAGCCTCCTGTTCCAACCGGATCTGCATCAATTCAACTAATCTCATTTTTTCAATAGTGTTAATTCTTTGACTAAAGCCTGTTATCTCATTAAGAGCCCTGCCATGGGATCCGATGGCACCCTGACATCTGTATTCATTTGCCTCAAAATTAGTCCTGACACAAATTTAATGAAAAAAATTTCTCCAAACACAGGAGATTAGAAGACGGGCCAGGAATAACAGAAAAAAAACATTTCTATAGAAAGCGTTGTTTTTCTATTTTTTTTTTCCTTCAGAGGTGGTTTAATAACATTTCCATGCTGCCTCTGTATTCGGATGTTTCATTAAAACCTTGTGTGAATTAAGGTCAAACGTAAATCCCTCCTTCTAAGATCCTTAAATCTTGAAGCTGAACTGGTCTTTTCTACTGCGAGGTCGGGATTCTTCATGTCAGTCTCCGATTTGGTGATCAATGACATATTTGATTATACTGTTGCATCACTTTCTTTATTAATCTCGAGACCAAAACAATTCCAAACAAAAAAGGCAGATGCTAAGTAAAATCTCTCTTGATCAGGCACCTTACTTCCTCATTCTTCACACCTCCTTCTCCCATCAGTCCTTGTTGCACGAGCACCAGCACTGATAATTCTCTGCTTGAAAAAGACATGAAAGCACTCATGGATGAAAGAAACTTGGATTTAATCTTTCTCTCTCTAACACTTCCAGTACACTGTGTTGATCATTTTTCTCAGGAAGAGTGTGGAGGGGCTGGGATGCGAAAGGGGGAGGACAGAAGAAAAGAGAGAATGGGTGCAAAATCATTCTGATCATTTGTGGGAAGGAAAACGTTTTCTATCCCTAATGTGTATGGTGACAAATAAGAGTGTCTATGATAATGAAAGGAAAAACTTATTGAAAGGGGTCATGAACTGAGAAATCAAAATTCCCTTGATCTTTTTACTTCCAAATCTACAAGGCCCAGTGCCAAAGATGGACAAGGTTTGTTCAACACCTCAGCGTGTGTGACATGTCTAACAGCGGCATGCTGATCTCTCTGATCCTCATTAACCTGCCGCAGAGCAGAGAGGGGAAGCATGGGGCACAGGGGCGCACAGCAATCACAGACCTCATTATGGACCCTAAAAGAGTTGGTCAGAGCGAGTGCGCAAAAGAGAGAGAGAAACAGAGAATAGCCAAAGGAATGAGAGTGCTGGCTGGCATCTTTGGAAAATTAAAGAACATCCTTTTGCTGAAGAGTTCTCTGTAAAAGTGGGAATCACACAATGCAGAAGACATTCACAGCACTGCCAAATGTGCCCCCTAAATTTGATTCAAATCAACTGCCTGTTTTCCTCCCATATAATATAAAAGCAGTCATCCAATGCCCTCTCCAGGGACAACATGCCAGGCCCTGGGCCCTTTAAGCAAAAGCCCAGAAAACGCATCATCTCAGAATATGACCTCCAGAGGGCCCACTCATAAACAGACAGTGCTCAAAGGAAGAAGGGAGCATAATTGTGGAGGGGACAGTGGTCCAACACCAGGTCCCTTGGTTGAGTGGTCTTGAATCCAGAAACAGTCATTTTCTCATCATGGCATGAGTAGGAGCTAATTGTGCCCCCCGGTTGTGTCCTCTAGATGAATAGCATGATCCAAAAAATGAGAGCCATGTATATAAGCAGTCTTTTGACTTTGGCTTGCATTAAATAAAATTATATGGAGAGCAGTCTAAAGTTAAAGGGTTAGTTCACCCAAAAATGAAAATTAGCCTGTATTTTACTCACCCTCGAAGAATCCTATGTGCATATGACTTTCTTCTTTCAGACAAATCCAGTCAGAGTTATATAAAACATTGTCCTTGCACTTCTAAGCTCTATCATTGCAGTCAGCGGCCGTTTCTATTCAACTGTCCACAAGTCGTCAAATAAAATGTACACATCCATAATAAAACATGCCTCACAGGCCTTCATGTAGCGAATCCATGCATTTTAGTAAAAAACAAATCCATATTTCAACGTTTGTTTTATGGATGCACTTGCTTTATTTGACATCTTGTGGGCTGTTCAACAGAAACACCCACTTTACTGCAATGACAGAGCTTTGAGGTGCAAGGACAATTTTTTATACAACTCCAACTGGATTCGTCTGAAAGAAGAAAGTCATATACACATATGCCTCGAGGGTGAGTAAAACATTTTTGGGTGAAATAACCATTTTTATTGTCACAATAAAATAGAATAACATAATGACACATTTTCTTACACCTTGAATACATGTGAATGTTTTGAATTATTAATACATTACAAACTAAAAAAAAAAAACCTTTAAGATATTTATTGACCTTGATAGACAGTCTTCAGGAGCCCTTTCTACAATACAATTTACTTCTTCCTTTTTTTCTTTTTTTTTTAGGTTGCATTAAATAAAATTGTATGGAATGCAGTTTCAAGTAGATTGTCACAATAAAAGGTCACAATCTTTGTTGCAATTTTTTATAGGCCAAAATATTTAAATATTCTATTTTATTCACACAATAACAAATATTTTTGTAAAACAAATGTAGCTGATTTTAATTTGACATTTTAGTTGAACATTAAACATTTCTGATAGACATGTTCTGTATTCACAAAAATGAGACTGATGCCAACCTTTTTTTTTTTTTTTGCTGGCTTTGTAAACTTTGGCATATAGGCTTGTTTTATGTATTTTATTTGTGTATGTATTTATTTATTTATCTAGTTATCTATCTATATGTGTGCGATTTTACATTGTCATGTATTTGCGTCTCGTCGCCTCTTTTAACCATATCTCCAAGAGAAAGTGAGAAGTGATTAAACTGCTTCAACGCTTGTCGTTAAAGCTCCTGAGGTAATTGTTTTGGACAGTTCTATCACACTGGGACAAAGACCCTAGGTGATGAGGAGGACGAACAACTGCGCGAGCCGCGGGAAAATATTGTGCGGGGGGGGAGGGTATGGGCACCGGTAATGAATCTGCCAACAGACGCCGTGGAAGAAAAAAAAATGATTCTGAGGTGATAAGACCGAATCCGACTCCCCTTACTCATTAAAACGTACCTTAAAACATCAATTCATCGCGGAGGTTTGACGAGGGTCGGGACTGACAGAGATGTTTAAATTGGTTACGGCGGCGGAAGTGGATATGACAGGTTCAGGTGTAAATACGGCAAGCTCGCGATTCAGATTAACAGTGCGGCGCGTTGCGTCAAACATTAAAGACAGATCCGCGCTGATGAGGCGCTTCACTTCATCGAAGTCAAACTTAACCATCTCTCTGAGCATCTCAGGGGTCTGTTTGCCTGTTCCAATTATAAAGGTGTGACAATAGACCGAACGAATGCATTGTAATTCTTTCATGCAAAAATGACTGCAGAGGAAAACGGAGAACACCGAGGTTTGATCAAAATGTGCCAATTTGATTGAAGTCATGCTTATTTCAAATGTACAGATATTATCTGAGCTCCCGTGTCTTTTTCATAAAACAGTGATTTATTTTTCAATCTCAGCAATGTTGTTTCAGCTATCTGGGATAAGCTTTTGGATAAGACCCACAGTTCCCTGTGGTGAGCGCTTCTTTCACAGTGTGACCGCTTTCAAGAACTGAAGCAACACTGCTCTCTGGCGGTAGCTTTTAAAATGTATGCATTAACCCAATTACCGTAAATACATAACCCTCTTGTAAATATATGTTTACCTTTTGCACAAATGTAGCCTATATTTAATTACAACATTCTTATTCTCTGAACAATATATATATAGCCAAGTATGGTGACCCAAACTCAGAATTCGAGCTCTGCATTTAACCCATCCGAAGTGCACACACAAACACACAGAGCAGTGAACAAACACACTGTGAACACACACCCAGGGCAGTGGGTAGCCATTTATGCTGCGGCGCCCGGGGAGGAGTTGGGGGTTCGATGCCTTGCTCAAGAGCACCTAAGTCGTGGTATTGAAGGTGTCTTCACATCTATATCTCTATCTATCTATCTATCTATCTATCTATCTATCTATCTATCTATCTATCTATCTATATATATATATATATATATATATATATATATATATATATATATATATATATATATATATATATATATATATATATATATATATATATATATATATATCCCAAATTCAATATATTATGCTGAACATGTTACAATTAGTTTGGGGGGGGGGGGGATCTGTGAACCCTCTAGCACCACCTTGTGGCCCCCGTGTACATTTAATTAGAGTTTTTTTGAACTTTTGATTATACTTTCTTATGTCAAATATGTAAAATACCCTCAATAATCTCCTTTTGTGGTATATGGAGGGCAGAAAACTATATACATGCAGAATAAGGGGGAGCAAATGATGAGAGAAAACAGAAAACATAGAATCATTGTCATGTATACATAACTCTACACACATTCCTCTCGCAGTGAGAATGGCTGATTTTCTGTGTCCCTGGCTAATGCTCTGCTGACCAGAGATGTATAAAGTACTAGAGACCCATACTTGAGTAAAAGTACAAGTGCTCTATCAAAAAAGTGACTTGAGTAGAAGTTGAAGTGCTCTTTAAGCACCACACTTAAGTAGAAGTACTAAAGTACTCAACATTTTTTGTACTTAAGTATTGCAAGTAGTCTATTTTAAAATTTACTACTTAAGTACTGAAATTAAAAGTACAAGTATTGTGTTATGTAGTTATTAAAGAAAGTAGTCAAAAGTTTGAACATATTGTTTTTACTATTTCAAATGATTAACCTAAAGGAAAATCACAATTCCTATGACTGTAACTTTTTGTAAAAAAAAAAAAAAGAAATAAACAGATTAAAGGGTTATTTCGCCCAATTTGCTACATTATGTCATTAATAACTTACCCTCATGTTGTTTCAAACATGTAAGACCTCCATTTATCTTTGGAACACAGTTTAAGATATTTTAGATTTAGTCTGAGAGCTCTCAGTCCCTCCATTGAAGGTGTGTGTATGGTATACTGTCCATCAGTGGTGGACGAAGTACACAAATCAAGTACTTGAGTAAAAGTACAGATACATATGGTAAAATATTACTCCAATAAAAGTAAAAGTACTCCTTTTTCAATTTTACTCAAGTGAAAGTACAAAAGTACTAATTTTTTATGTACTTAAGTAAAAAAGTACTGCAAGATAGATGTTTGCAATTTTATATAGGCTACTTAATTTAATTTTATATTAGCACATTTTTTTATAATCCTACTGCTCAAAATACTTTGGATTTTTTCAAAATAACCACTATATGGAGTCAAGATATATTTTTGTTGTTGATATGGACTACGCTGATGAGAGTAATGTTCACTGTGAAGCTTACACTGTGATGTACCTGAGAGAAAACAGAGATGACCATCTGATTTTCACCAGTAAGAACAAAGTATTTTAAAGTTTGCTGTTTTACAGAACATCAAAGTTACAGTACAGACCAAAATTTTGGACACACCTTCTCATTCAAAGAATTTTCTTTAGTTTCATGACCATGAAAATTGTAGAGTCACACTGAAGGCATCAAGGGCTATTTGACCAAGAAGGAGAGTGATGGGGTGCTGCGCCAGATGACCTGGCCTCCACAATCACCGGACCTGAACCCAATCCAGATGGTTTAGGGCTGAGCTGGACAGCAGACAGAAGGCAAAAGGGCCAACAAGTGCTAAGCATCTCTCGGGGAACTCCTTCAAGACTGTTGGAAGACCATTTCAGGCAGGGCCGTGCACAGACCTTTTGAGGGGCATGTGCTGAAACCAAAAAAGGGCACCCCCCTCCCTTTTTATTATATCAAGATTATTTAGTAAGCCAGCATAAAAGGAAGAAATGGTCACATCTTCATGACAAATTCAATAACACAAAATAATAGTCTCAAAAACTTTAGATTTATTCAAGATAATAACAACCATAATAATAATATAAGATAATTAGATAATATATATTATCTATAGATAATATAGACTCCCTCTTTTTTAAATTGCATTTATATAGAAAAAAAATACTTGACTCATACATAAACATGTTAACCAAATAATACAAATTAGCTTATAAAACCAAACAGAAACCAAAATCTTTTTTTATTGAACTTTATCCACTTTTTTTATGAACTTTGCAAAGAAAAAAAAAATATATTCTCTTTTTTAGCTATTCTGTTTGGTTTTATAAGCTAATTTGTATTATTTGGTTAACATGATTATGAATGACATTGAGAAGAGGGGAAGGTGAGCAATGAATTAAGTATTTTTGACAAACTTTTTTGAAATATAATTTAAGTAATTATGTCCAACTCAATTCCAGATTACAAGAAACTATAGCCATATCGTTACTATAACATATCCAATATGTATCCGCCTAACTGGCAAAAATTTGATACTGTGGTGGACCAGGGATGTTGGTTTCTTGAAGGTCTCTTATCCACTACACTTTCCCTAAAATAAGCCAGCAATGAAAAAATAAATAAAAACAGTGTGAAAAGTACAGTTGCAGTGAAAAGCATTTCTGAAGGATCACGTGACACTGAAGAGTACTGAACTGATGTAATGATGCTGAAAATTCAGCTTTGATCACAAAAATAAATTACATTTTAAAATATATTCAAAAAGTAATTTATTCAAATAGTTATTTAAAATTTTATACAATATAAGTGTTTTTGCTGTATTTTGGATCAAATAAATGAAGCCTTGGAATGAATCATGAATTACATTCTGCATGATAAACTATAAAGATTTCACAGTGATCTTCTGTCATTTTTTTTTTTTTGTTACTACTACATTTTATACATGTGAGGACAAGCGGAGAGTATACCATAACATGATTAGCCTAAATGTTAATAAATTAAGTGTATCAGCAATCATAAATCAAAGAAGAAATTTCTTAGAAATATGTTATCTAGGTGACGAGGATCACTCGTCGCTTTGTGTAAGTTCCAGTACGAAACAGCGCAGGGGCACACCTGTTATGATTTTCCGATGGTAAAAACAAATTATATTTTGTTGTATCACTTACCAATATATTTAGTTTTTGACCAGCAAATGTGTGCAAATGTGAATTTTTTTTTTTTCGTCATTAAAACGGCGACGGCACCTGCCGCTGCCGATGTCCTGACATTTTATCCTACCCTGTCAGATTTTCCTACCCTGGTTTACTGCGCACGCGCACATCAATATCGCGTCCTTTGTCACATCACATTTTCATCTACATGTTACAAACTAGTTTTTGTAGCTATATAGACGGAGCGCTCGGTTTTTCCTGTGGTAAAATGCATTTGGCCAAAATCGCATTTTATAAAAGATGAAATGCTACTGTATGCACAGTAGATTCTACAGCATCTAACACTTCAGTTTCATCCATCGCACCCAAAGATAAACTGCAGTGCTTTACAACCATAGGACAGGAAGAGCTAAATAAACTTATCACTGTATCTAAACCAACAACATGTTTATTAGATCCTGTACCCACTAAATTACTGAAAGAGCTGTTACCTGTAGCCGAAGAACCGCTTCTCAATATCATTAACTCGTCGTTATCTTTAGGACACGTCCCAAAACCATTCAAGCTGGCGGTTATCAAGCCTCTTATTAAGAACCCAAAACTAGATCCTAGTGTACTGGCAAATTATAGGCCTATTTCAAATCTTCCATTTATGTCTAAAATTTTAGAAAAAGTTGTGTCTGCTCAGTTGAGCACCTTCCTACATAAAAATGATCTGTATGAAGAATTTCAGTCAGGTTTTAGGCCCCACCATAGCACAGAAACTGCACTTGTTAAAATTACAAATGACCTGCTCCTTGCGTCAGACCAAGGCTGCATCTCATTTCTAGTCTTACTTGATCTTAGTGCTGTGTTCGACACCATAGATCATGACATACTCATAGATCGATTACAAAACTATACAGGTATTCAAGGGCAGGCTCTAAGATGGTTTAGATCCTACCTGTCCGATCGCTACCATTTTGTTTACTTAAATGGGGAGTCATCTCATTTATCATCAGTAAAATATGGAGTGCCACAAGGATCCGTCCTAGGTCCCCTTCTATTTTCAATATATATGTTGCCCCTTGGTAATATTATTAGAAAATATGGAATTAGCTTCCACTGTTATGCTGATGATACTCCGCTATATATCTCAATGAGACCAGATGAAACTTCCCAATTATCTAAGCTAACAGAGTGTGTTAAAAATGTAAAAGATTGGATGACAAATAATTTTCTCCAATTAAATTCGGATAAGACTGAGATACTAATTATTGGACCAAAAAACACTACACAGAATCTTGTAGATTACAATCTGCAACTAGACGGATGTACTGTTACTTCCTCTACAGTCAGAAATCTGGGTGTTATATTAGACAGAAATTTGTCTTTTGAAAATCATATTTCCAATGTTACAAAAACTGCATTCTTCCATCTTAGAAACATTGCCAAGCTACGAAACATGTTATCTGTTTCTGATGCAGAAAAGCTAGTTCATGCATTCATGACCTCTAGACTGGACTATTGTAATGCACTTCTAGGTGGTTGTCCTGCTTCGTCAATAAACAAGCTACAGGTAGTCCAAAATGCAGCAGCTAGAGTCCTTACGAGGTCAAGAAAATATGATCATATTACCCCAATTTTACAGTCTTTGCACTGGCTACCTATTAAGTTCCGTATCAGTTACAAATTATCATTACTTACCTATAAGGCCCTAAATGGTTTAGCTCCAGCGTACCTAACTAACCTTCTACCACGTTACAACCCATCACGCACCCTAAGGTCACAAAACGCTGGACTTTTGGTCGTTCCTAGGATAGCGAAGTGCTCTAAAGGAGGTAGAGCTTTCTCACATTTGGCTCCCAAACTCTGGAATAGCCTTCCTGATAATGTTCAGGGTTCAGACACACTCTCTCTGTTTAAATCTAGATTAAAAACACATCTCTTTCGCCAAGCATTCGAATAATGTATCTTTTAAATTGTGAGTGTAGTTGCATCTGATCAAAGGTGCTTTTTTATTCATTTGCTTGGGTTAAACTAATTTTACTTTGTTGGATCAGCAGCTATGCTAATGATGTCTGTATTTTGTTTCTATGTTTCGCCACGGGATTTACATCCCGTGGTAACTAGGATTTACACAAGCTCCAGTCTAGATCCAGAACACCTGAGAAGAGATGATGCTGACCCTCAGAGGACCTCAGATGATGCTAACCCTGAATCAACAAACAGAACTAACAATTATTGCTAAATGTGTGACTGAATCATATAATAACTTAATGAATAATATTGATAGTTCATCGTCTAGCTGACTACGTCTTGTATTATTATTATTATTATTTTTATTTTTTCTAAAATCCTGTCAAATGTGCACAAACTACTAGCTACTACTAAATATTGTAGAAACATAATTTTCTGTAAAGTTGCTTTGTAATGATTTGTTTTGTAAAAAGAATACAAATACAAATAAACTTGAATTGAATTGAATTGAAAAACAGTCTATTTAAGTGTTAGCTATGCATTGGCTGACTAGATGGCAAATGTTAGCCCTCTCTCTCAGGCGATGTCCCACATGTCTCAGTCAGTCAGACAGACAGGGGCGTCGCTAGGCCCTTTTTAGGGGGGCTTCAGCCCCCCTAAACTTATGCCCAGCCCCCCTAAAAATTATTTGATTAATTAATTAGTGATCGCTTCAGTCCCCTTTAAAAACTCATTTGAGACGGTGGCAAGCTGCATCAAGTTGTCCTACGCTGTCAGATTTTCCTACCTCCCACCAAAACAGTGGGTAGTACAATTCCACAACGAAAATTCTACTGTAAAGTTATGGTTTATTAATGTCTACACCTATCACAACCCTAATCATACCCTTACAGTACTGCAAATACAGTAATTATGTGTTATATTCGCGGTTGTAGCTAAAATGGATACAGTTACAGGAAACCAACAATAAATATTATTTTCTACCAATTAGATTGCGTTTTTATTAAAGTCTACAACTACCCCAGCCCTAAACCTACCCTTACAGTAATGCAGATACATTAAATATCGTTGTTTAGCATGAGACAAAGGACGCGATATTGATGTGCGCGTGCGCAGTAAACCCGCGTAGGAAAATCTGACAGGGTAGGATAAATTTTCAGGACACCGGCTCTTCCCCTTATCGGAGTCTGCATGGATTCAGCGCGTTTTTCAATCCACAGGGGCGCCGAGCAGAGCGAACATCAGAGAGTACAAGGTGTGTGTGTGTGTGTGTGTGTGTGCGTGTGTGTGTGTTCTCGCATCCAATACCAATACGTCTTCGCTGCGTTCACTTTCAGCCTTTATCACAGTGTGACAGATGTTTTTTCTTCCAACAAAAATGAAGCGATTAACACCCATGAAAACATACTTTAGAAAACGATCATGATTTATTTTCATTTACTTTTTGAAATTGAAAACATATTATTGTGTATTTCGGCATTACATTATGCAGCCATGCAAAATAAATTATTAACGACACACATCATTGTCTGAAAGCACTAAATGGCACAGAGAGAGAAACATCATGTGGAGTTATTTTGTTTTCTATTATTTAACATAATTTTGTATTAAGTAATAATTAATCATTAGTGTATCATGATACATATATTAGAGTAAGAGTAAAGGGATCTGTGATTTTTTTTTTTTTTAAGTAATTGATTTATAGAAGTGGCAAGTTGATAATGATGTTATTTTTAATAAATATAAATAAATATAGAACAGATTAAACATATTGCCAATAGACAATTACATTAATACATGTTTTGTCTATATTCTTAATGAATATTAGCTGGTTAGTTAAATGATTTGAAATGAAATAAATGTTCAGGGGCTGACTTGATGTATAACCAACCGTATTGTTGATTATAAAGGCTAAAAAGCTAAAAATTAATAATAATAATAATAAAATATAATAATTTATATTTCATTGTAGATGGATATACAACATTTTTTTTGTTGTGCGGGAGTAGGTCTGCAAATGAGCAACAGTCAGGTGAGAATAGAACAGACAGCCTCACACACACACACACAATACCACTGTGTTCCCAAGATTCATTGCAGTCATTGAACCCTTATGTTGTTTTAATCTTCTGCCAATTTCCACGTACATTTCATAAGAAAAAGCAGTGGTATCATCAAAGGATAAACATGAATGTCATAATACTGAATCAGGAAGTCTTTATTGTAAAAAAAAAAAAAAAAAAAAATCTACATTCCCAATTCAAAATTTTCCAGTGACTGATCACATGTAAAAAACTGTATTAGTTTTTTTTACAGTGTTAAATATGGCTCAGTCAGTACTCCTACTCCCATATATGAAATACAGGGAATACAATGGAATAGTGGATTGCAATAAGGATAGTAGTATACAACCCTACCCTAATAGTAAAATAATATTTTTTAATCATACCCTTATTGGGGGCTGAGCCCCCCTAAAATCAAAATCTTAGAATCGCCCCTGCAGACAGACATCCAATAAATAAAATATGAGCCTTTATAGACAAGTGTTCAGTAGTACTTATTCAAACAAGAAGATATTTATTTACCCTTCGCACAAAGACTACTGGTGATCCGGAAACCGATGCAACCGGTGTTCATCTCTCTCTTCACAGCAGTTCAGTCAGCACGCGCAGTCTTCTTAATCGCTTGATTCGCTCAATGATGTGCCAGCTTCAACAAACCTGCCATCTACAGTTCTGGCTGTGGTAATGTGGGTAACGAGTAACGATGCAGCACATAACAAAAATAACGGAGTAAAAGTATTAAACTCATCGAAAATATGTACTGAAGTAAAAGTGGAAGTAGGGGAAAAAATAATACTCTAGTAAAGTACAGATACCGCCTTTTAGTACTTAAGTACAGTAGTGAAGTAGTTCTACTTCGTTACTATACATCTCTGCTGCTGACTGATGGAATGAGCAGGAGGAGCAGGCCAGTGAGCAGGCAGAGGAAGACACCAGTGGCAGCCAGTATAAAAGACAGACCATAGTGCACACTGAGCTGCAGACTGGGGCACATTAAGCATCTGCACTTGAGGCCATATCGCTCTAAAGAGTCTGAGACCTGCACCCACACAGCAAACAACAGCACTACAGACATGAGTAAGATACCTGTGTGGAAAAGCCAATGGTCCGTGGGTGTGACGTCTGAGGCTGAGACTAGGGAGTAGCTAGTGTAACGGGTACTTATGCCCATTTTAATAGGGGTTAATTATCCTGTGGCTCTGGATGAATGGTGACAAAAGGATCTTTGTCCTTGCTCCCAAATTCAATACGCTCGGTACTATTCTGATCAATATCAAGGCTAAAGTGAGGAGGGCTCCAGGCTTTATATCCT
Organism: Carassius gibelio; assembly: GCF_023724105.1. Taxonomy (NCBI): domain Eukaryota; kingdom Metazoa; phylum Chordata; class Actinopteri; order Cypriniformes; family Cyprinidae; genus Carassius; species Carassius gibelio. The sequence goes on along the minus strand of NC_068405.1, from coordinate 2,901,929 downwards.
GTCACTGGCCTAACCTGGAATTTACAGCACATATGAAGCCCTAAATCATCAAATATCTCCCCTGAAAGGAATGCCCCTGAACCAACAATGACCTAAATCAAATTACCAACAGTAACAAGCAGATGAGTATTCACAAAGTAAAATTGACTGGTTCAGAATTAACAATTTAATTTCTGGAAATCACAAAATAAAAGAAAGTTATCTTAACCTGAAATTTAGAAAATTAGTCAGAGAAAATAAACTCTGAATAAATAAACAAAAACTGGGAAAATAATGACAGGTATATCAAAGATACAACCTTTGGCCCCTTTTTAAGTCAACACAATTCAAGCATATACACAATTGGGGCTAATTTAGCTTTTCACAGTTTGAAAAAACTCATGAAAACTCAAAACTCAACCTTTTAGAAAACATTCAAACAACGAAAACAAACAAACAAAAACAATCTCTATAACACAATTATATGGTGAATTTCACCCTTTTCAAATTAACATTCCTGCCTTTCCAAAAGTAAAAACTTAACAACCTCCCAGGCTGTATTTTTAATTCTCTTAAGTCCTATGGAGTCCAATTGTAGAACAGTTTAAATGCGTAACAAGTGTGGGACCCGCCCCTTTTCTTTGGTTACATTCCCCCGTTAAACCCTGCCATACTGACATTGCAAAAACAAAAACAAATGATAGTTAAACATAATTTGTAGTCAAATAAATACATAAATCAATTTACACCGAATTTTTCTAATTCAGGATATAATCATTGTTAAAACCTCAGAGGCAGTCTACCCTTTGTCTCTCTTGTGGAACGTCTAGGCTCCATATCTGACCCTGCAGTATAAATACCAAGCCCACCATTTTCAGGCAACACATTATCTTTGTGTCTGTCAAGCCTGACACTTTTATGATTAGGGTGTCTCACCATGGTTTCATAGGTACAGGGCTTCGTTTGGTTTCTGTGTACAACATTGGTATCCCCACAACATTCAGACCTAACTGTATACACAGGGCCACCTGCACTATTTCTTTTAACCACAAAATATGGGCGATCCTCCCACTTGTCCTGAATTTTGTTCCGACCGCGATGCCTATGACTGCGTAGCAAGACCCTATCTCCAGGTCGAATCAATGCACCTGAAGCAGTTCTATCATAGATTCTCTTTCTGAGTCTAGCTGATTGTACCAACACAGCTTGAGCATATCTTTAGCTGTACTCAATCGTTCATGATGCGCTCGCACCCAATCATCCAGGTTGTCTGCCAAGTCTTCGCTAGGGTTCTCTCCAGCCAGAATATCATAAGGTAGACGTGCATCACTTCCAAACTTAAGGTAAAATGCACAATAAACCATGGAAGAATGAGTCTGATTATTGTACACCATTACCAATTCTGAAAGATTATCTTTCCATTTGCGTTTCTTCTCCACAGGCAACGCTCATAACATCTCGTGCATAGTACGATTAAATTGCTCGCACTGTCTGTTGCCCTGTGGATGATATGGGCTAGTATGACTTTTATTCATGCCATAGAGCTCACATAACTCTTTAATGACATTAGCCTCAAATCAACAACCTTGGTCAGAATGCAACCTGGCAGGACAGCCATAGTACTTGATCCAATGGTTCAACAACACCTGTGCTTTTGAGTGAGCTTTCTTGTTCCTTATTGGAACAGTGATGGTAAATCTTGTAAACATATCTGTCAATACAAGGACATTTTCAAACCCATCACATGATTTTTCCAGCACAGTGTAGTCCATAGCTACTTCTTCCCGTGGAGCTGCATCGTCAGTGCATGTCATTGGGGGCCCTCTGTGTTGGAAAGACATCCCTAGCCATCCCTGTTTACATTGCTTTATCCATCCCTGAACATCCTTGGCCATCCCTGGCCAATAGTAGCATTTCTGCATTGAATTAATTGTACTTTTGCCATTAAAGTGCTCCCTATGATCATGCTTGGCTTCATAAGCTTGTCTGCACAATGACTCTGGCACCACAGGATTCCAGATAAGATAGAGCCTGAACAAACATAGACTTTTTGTTGATAAATGAAGAGCAAGTTAGAATTAGTCTTGGGTCCCAGTCAAAGAGTAACGAGAAGTGTGATGAAGTAATGGTCAGTCAGTACGTGATGTTGGGGGAGGTTACTGGTAATGACTGGGAAGAGGTGCAAAAATATCAGAGTGAAGACTAGATCCAGTTTCTCACTGTGCTCATCAAAGTCTTTTGAGAAGACTATAATGTGATCCAAATATACTAAAAGAGTGTCAAATGTCAAATCTTCAAGGACTACACCCATTAGGCATTGAAATGTTGCTGGGGCATTGCATAACCCAAAGGGCATGCGAGTCCACTCGAAAAACCTGAAAGGTGTAGTCACCGCTGTCTTTATTTGGTCTTGACTGTCCATGGCAACCTGGAAGTAGCCAGATGTCAGATCAAGGGTTGAAAAATACGGGCATTTCCTAGAGCATCAATTGACTCCTCCACTCAAGGGAGTGGGTACGCATCTCTACAGGTTAATTGATTTAGTCTCCTGTAATCAGAGCAAAACCGAATTCCCCCATCCTTCTTAACAACAATTGCAGCGGGGGAAGCCCATGGACTGCAACTTTCCTTTAGGATGTCCTGAGAGCACAAGCTCTTATACATGTCGTTTGGCCCCTTGAAAGACTTGTGGTGGGATGTGTATGTGACGTTGCTTGATGGGCTGAGCATCCCCTGTAGGGATGCAGTGTGTAACTGCAGTGGTGTGAGCATAGTCACTGTCAGACTTAGAAAACACATCTGTTCAGCTTGCAAAGTTTTGCAAACTTGCTGCCACACTGGAAAAAAAAAACGATCCAGCATCAATGCCCTGTCTTTGCCAATGCCTAACACCTCAACAAAACCATGGGTAACTGCCTTCGTCCGTGAAGGGGCTAAAGCTGCCAGGAGCAACTCCACACCATCAGAGAGCAGCCAGCTGTGCCTAGCACGCGACTGGAAGATGCTGGCAGACATTGGTAAACAGCTGGTATTCCCCTCAGAGATTGCCACTACCTCCTTGAGACTTGGTGCTCTGGTCCCCCTCCATAAAGAAGGTATATATAATCGAACTCACCGTACCCTGGGAGGATTCCATGGAGGAGGCATATGAACGGAAGCACCTGCGGTATGCCGACCTAGCCGCTGAAGCAAAACATTGTGGCTGGAACGCAGAAGTCCGCCCAGTGGAGGTTGGGTGCAGAGGGTTTGTGGGAAGATCCACCACAAAACTGCTGAGGGACCTAGGAGTTAAGGGCCAGAACCAGCACACAGCCATTAAAGCTGCATCAGAGGCAGCAGAAAGAAGCAGCCAGTGGCTCTGGCTGAAGAGGAACGACCCCAGCTGGGCCCCCAAGTAGTGTGCCAGGAGATAAGTCTGCTTTGGCTTGACTCAGGGAGCAGGACGTCTCTGCCATACACAGTCCCCTGAGATGTCCGCCGCTTGGCAACAAAGTGACTCTCATGGCTAATTGGACTTGGGACGCAAGCTGAGGTCTGATCAACCTAGAGCTGGCCGCCTCTGGGGAGGGTGTATAGTGTCAAAGGCTGAAACACCCCATGACCCAGAGGAACACTACTGATGATGCGTCCCGTAAGTCCAATTCTTCTCCTGTAAGTCCAATTCTTCTCAAGAATATACCACCCACCATTCACCGACAAGTTACTCGCATGTGCTCGCACAGGGAGTCTCCATCTCATCCTGCGTTTTCTAGAATCCATATTAACCTCTATTGAGATTGGCAATGGGTCCAATAATTGACCATGACAAGTAACCTCCTCACTTTTAACCCATACACAGAGCACATCTTTTTGCTCCTCAAAAAGCGTTTTTTTTTTGTTTTTTTTTTGCCCGTGTGTTGTTGTCTCTGTGTACTGGAAGCTTATGTCACTAAAATAAATTCCTTGTATGCGCAATCATACTTGGCAACAAAGCACTTTCTGATTCTGATTCTGAAAATAATTGGGTCTTTCAGGTAGATCTTTGCCGGTTTATGAACCTCAGTAAGCCTAGCTCTAGGTGGCAGCCTTACTAGCTTGCTAGTAATATTTAATATCCAAACTGGCACCTTTACTTCTTTTGCCTGGGTCAAGAAATTAGCCACAAGAACCCCACTGGCCAGACTTACACCTGTTGTACCCTCCACTAAGACTTGTCATTGGCTCTTTACTGGGGTTCGGCAACGCCCTTGTACAATTACCTCATTGTATGACCCATACACCCATCCTCACTTTTAACCCATACACAGAGCACATCTTGTTGCTCCTCAAAAAGCGTTTTTTTTTTTTTTTTTTTTTGTCTTGTCTGTGTGTTGTTGTCTCTGTGTACTGGAAGCTTATGTCACTAAAATAAATTCCTTGTATGCACAAGCATACTTGGCAATAAAGCACTTTCTGATTCTGATTCTGAAAATAATTGGGTCTTTCAGGTAGATCTTTGCCGGTTTATGAACCTCAGTAAGCCTAGCTCTAGGTGGCAGCCTCACTAGCTTGCTAGTGCTATTTAATATCCAAACTGGCACCTTTACTTCTTTTGCCTGGGTCAAGACATTAGCCACAAGAACCCCACTTGCCAGACTTACACCTGTTGTAGCAACGGCCTTGTACAATTACCTCAGTGTATGGCGGAATGGTAACTTTCTTTCTGCCTGCTACCTTGACGTAACCTATTCTACCTGATGGGGAAATGTAGTTTGTAGTTAGTAATTCTCTCTCAACCCCCTCTCAACCCCCTGTGGCGGTCTAGCTTGGTCACCTCTTGGTGTGTCCCAATCAGTCCCTTAAGTTCCCCCAATATATTCATGCCAACAATGCCAGGAACCTCCACCTCTCCTGACTGTTCAGGATCCTTTAATACAAACACACACTTGTTACATAAGGTCTGTTCCATGCACTCCACATCAGTCTCCAGACACCCAACTACTGGGATCTCCAATCCATTCGCCGCCGTGAGGCGCACCCATCTGGCACTTGATAGCTCTGATCCCACAAAATGTTTTTTAAAATAAGACTCTGTAATGGTTGTAACCTCCGAGCCTGTGTCCAAAAAACAGTGGGTTATAACCCCAGCTATTTTTACCTCAATAACCAGACAATTACTAGATGCCTGACTACTAACATGGTAGCCTTGGACCTCGGATGAGGCAGACTGAACACAAATTGAAGCTGACAAATCTACACCCGTACTATCACCATGCTGACTGGACACAGTAGTAGTCCTGTCCACTGGTAGCCCTGGTTGTTTTTCACGATTTTGATGACAATAACGACTCGTGTGTCCAGGCTGGTTACAGGAGTAGCAAATGTATCTACCATCACTATCCTTCAGCGGGGCCTGGGAGCTGCATTTGTAACTTTCCCTTGGCTCTACCCTCATATTTTTAACAAGGCAAACCTCTTTAAACAGCTCTTCTTGACAGGCCGCGAGTTTCTGAAAAGCCCCATGCAGGCTTTCTAGGCTAAGTGAAGGTGATTCTGTCACAGCAGTAGTAGCACTCACAGTGGCTCTGGACTTGCCACTACTTAAAGCTGCGGCTGACACATTAACAGGTGATCGCAGCTTCTATAACATCCTTGAAAGACATACCCCTCTGTTCCTTAACTGTCCTTTTAATTTCCTGGCGAAGACCGGCATCAAACAAACCCAGAACAAAAATCCTTCAGAACAACTTCTGGTAGGGGTACACGATCACGGCCTTTTTAAGACCTTCTCCAACTTTTCCTGAAGAGCATAAGCAAATATGCTCCTAGCCGTCTCTCCTTGTCTCTAAGTGTTTTTTGTAAAATTCCCTCAGTAAGAGTCCCAACTGGTGTTCTGTCACCATAAGTGTCAATGAGCACCTCAAATATCTTTTCTGGATTGTTTTCAGTTTCACCCAGCATCAACTTTACAGTCAACTTAGCTTCACCTTTAAGGTGATGTTTAAAAAGTTCAACTTGATCATCCTCAGGTATGCGGGACAACCGGAAGATGGATCTCACTTGATCAATTCATTCCTCAATGTCTTGTTCCACAGACATTCCACTGAAATCAGAACGTTTTCTTTCCCGAGGGATATAAATGGCTGGAGTTACACTCTGTTTTTCGGTGTCAGCTTTTGCTAATGCCAAGGCCTCACATTGACCTTCTCTGGACAGTAGCAAAGCTTAACCTTGTTTACGTGATTTTCTGTTCAGTAAATCCATTTCTTTCTGTAAATCTTCCATTTCTCAACGTATGCTACTGTTTCCCACTTCTATAACAGGCAAATAAACGAATCCTGTTCATGACGCCAAATGTAACAGGTACTTATGCTCGTTTTGATAGGGGTTAACTATCCTGTGGCTCTGGATGAATGGTGACATAAGGATCTTTGTCCTTGCTCCCAAATTCAATATACTCGGTACTATTCTGATCAATATCAAGGCTAAAGTGAGGAGGGCTCCAGGCTTTATATTCTGTCCCAGGCCTAACCTGGAGTTTACAGCACATATGAGAAAGCCCTAAATCATCAAATATCTCCCCAACCTCACAATTTCCTACAACATAGAAAGGAACACCCCTACCCCAGAACCAACAATGACCTAAAGTCAAATTACCAACAGACACAAACAGATGAATATTCGCAAAGTAAAATTGACTGGTACAGAATTAACAATTTAATTTCTGGAAATCACAAACTAAAAGAAAGTTATCTTAACCTGAAATATAGAAAATTAGTCAGAGAAAATAAATGCTGAATAAATCAATAAAAATGGGAAAATAATGACAAGTGTATCAAAGATACAACCTTTGGTCCCATTTTAAGTCAACAGCGTATACACAATTAGGGCTAATTTAGCTTTTCACAGTTTGAAAAAACTCATGAAAACTCAAAACTCAACCTTTTTGCAAACATTCAAACAACAAAAACAAACAAACAAAAAATCTCTATAACACAATTATATTGTGAATTTCACCCTATTCAAATTAACATTCCTGCCTTTCCAAAAGTAAAAAAATTAACAACCTTACAGGGTGCTGAATAAGGCTGTGCAGGCTGTATTTCTAATTCTAATAAGTCCTACG